>NC_069713.1:10375446-10380446 GCF_027358585.1 Pangasianodon hypophthalmus
TATATCGTTTAAGCTACATTTTTATTGCGTTAGCTAGATTTTTTTAGCCTCAGTTAGTCAATTAGATTAGCAACCAAATCATGGGACTGGGCAGCACTTTAGAGCGCACACTAACTCAGTGCGCTAGCTCATAAATTTATCATCTATCCACACTTGAAACCATGAGAAATCTCAGATGAGGCAATGTTAGCTACTTGTTACACTGGACTCCAAAGCCTCTTGTTAAGGCTACGACAATATTTTTAATAAAGGGAAGTGGAGAAGCAAGTAGCTTTTATTTTGATTGCTTGTCAGTCAGCTAACAGGCAGGGACAGCATAGCTACTGTAGGTCCTGATCAGAGAGCTTCATAATTAGAGTCACTTCATAATTAGAATCACTCGAGTTGATTCAGTTGTGTAAGTGTAAACACTAAACCTTCAGTGCTGTGACAGTGCAGTCGTTCTGCACTCTGCTCTCCTCCTCCCGCCCTCATGTTGAGACGTGTGTTTTGACAGATTCATGCTTTTATATTCGACACTCTCAGTTCGTTCATCCTTTTATTCATGACAGTCTCTGCCTTGCTCTCATCTTCACTTTCTCCTAGTGCTGAAAGGTGCTGAGGCTCTTAAAGCTGCATTCTGACATTCTGTGTGTGTGTGTGTGTGTGTGTGTGTGTGTGTGTGTGTGTAGGTCGGTTTCGGATTGGAGCACGTCTCAAGAGAGCAGATCCAGGAGGTTGAGGAGGACCTGGACGAGCTCTATGACAGCTTGGAGATGTATAACCCAAGTGACAGTGGTCCAGAGATGGAGGAGACGGACAGCATCCTGAGCACACCCAAACCTAAACTCAGGTCACACACACACACACACACACACACACACACACATTCATACAGTACAGTTTATATTACAGTGCCTTTGGAGTCTTGATTCGGGTGTGAATAATTTTCATTCTTTGAAGTTGCACAAGCATGCTTCTCTTCTCTCAAATAAAATGAGCAATTACAAAAACAAAAGTTAATGTGAAATGGTTTGAATAAAAAGTAGAAAATAAAAAGTGCAGTTTAAAAGAGCAGTAATAAATAGAATATTATTGTAAAATGCAGTGCAATAAGAGTGCAATACAGTCCCTGAGATCTAACATCACTGGAAGCTTGATGAAACAGGAAAGTCTTGAAATAATCATGTCTAATGTTAAGGCACTTCAGAGGCTCTGTGACAGCTGGTTCCATCTAAAAGCCGCGTAACAGCTAAAAGCCACTTCTCCATGCTCAGTGTTTACCTTCAGTATGAGTGTCTTCTGCTTGAGCAAACCCGACAGGTGTGTTAGTCCTAATCCATGTAGTGATTTTTATACAAGTACTCTGAAGTGAATTCTGTAGCACACTGTAGAGCCAATGTAGGGATTTAAGGATCCTTGTCTTTGGTTCATGTGAAAACTCTGGCAGTCCTTTTCCTTGTTATTTCCTGATAATAACAAATCTAATTTAAGCTAGTTAGATAGGTGATGCTAGCTAGGACTGGGCAGAGGTGTTAGGGTTACGTTGTTTGCGTCACTTGAGCATCTTTCTTTACTCCAGACAGCGCTTTTCTGGAAAACAGCACCCAGTGTGAAAGCAGTAACCACTCTTTACAGCCATGATGATCAGAAAAGCGTCTCAGAGCAATCCTTGAGGTCCTCCTTGAGGTCCTTGAGGAACAATCCTTGCGGAAGACCATATCAGGTTTCACTCCTGTCAGCCTAGAACAGGAATCTGATGCAACGCTGGGCACAGGTTCACCCAAACTGGACAGCTGAAGATTAGAAAAAGACCAGGTGACGTCCATATCATTGCCTTCAAGTTGTCAAAACTGTCCAGTTTGAGTGAGCTTACGCCCACTGTAGAGTCAGATTCTCGTTCTTAACTGACAGGAGTGGAACCCGATGTAATCTTCTGCTGTTGTAGTCCATCAGCCTCGAGTTTGAAGTGTTGTGCACTCTGAGATGTTTTTCTGCTCACCACGGTTGTAAAGAGTGGCTATTTGAGTAACCATAGCCTTCCTGTCTCTGGACAGAAGCATTTCCTCACACAGAACTGCTGCTGACTGGATGTTTTTTGTTTGTTTTTTGCACCATTCTGTGTAAATTCTAGAAACTGTTGTGTGTGAAAATCCCAGTAGATCAGCAGTTTCTGAAACACTCCATTCAGCTCATCCAGCAGCAACAGCCACCCCCCCAGTCAAAGTCCCTGAGATCACATTTTCCCATTATGATGATTGATGTGAATATGGACTGAAGCTCTTGATCTGCATGCTTTGTTTTGTATAACTGCTGAACTAAAACAGATGGTGCTACTGATTTTAGACACATAAACATGACTATTTATATCAAACTGACAGTCATGTGGGACAAGAAGAATTTAACAGTGAGGATGTATAAAGACAGAGACGGCCACACACACACACACATGCGCACACACACACACACACACACACACACACACACACACACACACACACACACAGATGGAGGTACAACTGCCCTCTGGTGGTGAGATAGGAATAGCAGTTTTTGGCACAGTAGCTCCAACACACACTCCATCATTACCAGAATCACTGTAATCAGCCAGTATCTCAGCCAGTTTAAATCCGTATAATCAGCCTGAAGCCGCTCCAGCCCAAACACACCGGCCAGCTTTATTACTGATTCAGTCTAACAGCTGATCTAAACACAGAATCCTGCCAGCGCGTAAACACAGCTTCAGCCAGCCGTCTGTAATCCACACACCCGGCCCATTTTTGCTCACACGTCCATCCATGAATAGAGATGAACACATTTGGAGCTTTTGGTCTGTTAATGAGGAGCAGGTGTAGAGATGATTTACCGTGTCGTTGTGTGTACGCAGGCCGTTCTTTGAGGGAATGTCGCAGTCCAGCTCTCAGACGGAAATCGGCAGCCTGAACAGCAAAGGAAGTCTGACCAGAGACCCCTTCAGCCCGGTGAGTGCATGAGGGTGTGAGGGGAAAGTGGTACACAATGGGAGTTGGAGTGATAGAGTGAGTGATGGGATAGAGAAAGGCATTGTGAGCAAAGCAGAGAAGTCTCTAGAAACTTTGCAACTACAAACTTTTATTTTCCGCCTGATTGACAGCAGCGTCTCCACGGCAACAACTCATCGACAGTGCTAGTGCTAGAAAAGCCAAGCACTCACATTGTTTATTAAAAATTGAGATTGTGTAGATTAACACTGTTATTAGTATCTAAGTAGGTAAACAAGATTTTAAGTGTGAATTAGTGGAAACTGTTCTAATACATATTAGCTACATTAGCTTAAATAACACGTCTTCGCTGATTAACACTTCTGCAGTGTGCAGTTATTGCGTAGGGCTTAGGTTCCCGACACGTTCTGCACATTTTTTGTGTGATTTCAGGGCAGACGCGTGTAACGTGTTACAGCTCAGTGTGTAACAGTTCCTGTGTTTCTCCAGCAGGGGGAGCAGCCTCCTTCTGACAAGATAAAACACTCACGCAGCCGCAACCTGGACGAGACGACGACCGAGCCGGACATTTCGGTGAGATACTCAAATAGATGGATCACACACACACGTTTCCTGCACTCATCTTGTTTGCTCTTTCTCAGTCTCAGTACATATTAAAACATAAATAATCATTAAAAACTGACTCTGTGTGCATGTGTGCATGTATGTGTGTGTGCATGTGTGCATGTGTGTGTGCTTGTAGGAGGTGATTGATCAGGAGCTGTTCCCGGAAGCAGCACCCTCCATTACTGTGTCTGTGGCTGAGAAACCACGTACACCACTGAAGACCAGCAAGAGCGAGGGGCAAACCATGCCTTCTCCTAGGTCTGCTTACACACACACACACACACATACACACACACACACACACACACACACACACACACACACACAGGACTAGAACACAGTTATACACACCTCAACATCCTCCAAGGCCTCAAATCAGAGATAAAGAGTGTGTGTGGTTGTGTGTGTGCAGGTTGGATGGGACACACACACCCCGGCAGAAACGCAGCACTCCAATGAAGGAGCGGCAGCTCTCTAAACCGCTGAGCGAACGAACCAACAGCTCAGACAGTGAGAGGTCACCTGAACTAGGACACAGTACACAGGTATACACACACACACACACACACACACACACACACACAGTCTATTCACTATTCACACATTAAGCCCATTTCCACTGAGATCCAGGACCTTTATTGAGGAACTACACAGCTCCTTGATGAGTTGCCTGCTCCACACTGCAGTCAAAACAGAGACACACTACACACATGGAGGAGGTTGAAAGTGAACACACACACACACACACACACACAAACACTTTTTTGGGGAAACATTCTGCTTTGTTACCCATGCCACTGGATCTGATATAAAACTAACTTCAGTAATCAAGTCGTAGATAAAGACAGGAGTGTAAAGTATCATTAAGCGGCTTAGTCATTCTGTGAAGCTTGTGTTCGACCAATCAGTGATGTCCAGTATCACAAGCTCCGCCCCCCTCAGTAGTTCCTGCTTCATAGAGAAGTATCAGCTCAGGAGCAGAAGCTGAACTAAATGCTGAACGACCCCAAATCTCAACTCTGCCCTGGTTTCTGAGTTCCTGAAAGATTCCTGTGAAGGAAATGCACTCATTATGAACACATCCTACACATCACACTGTGTTTCTCTCTCCATTTGTTTTTGTTTCTGTGGAGGAGTCAAATCTCTGAGGCTAAATAAGGAATGCTAATGCACTGTTTATTCTTGTTCCACAGATTCAATCTGAATTATTAATATTGAGCCGACTCATATAACCTGTGTGTGTCTGTGTGTGTGTCTGTGTGGCTGTGTGTGTGGGTGTGTAGGTCCTCAGGAAAGCTGTGTATGATCAGTTGAATCAGATTTTGTTGTCTGATGCAGCGTTACCCGAGAGCCTCGTCCTTGTTAATGGCACCGACTGGCAAGGCCAGGTAAGAATGGGTGTGTGTGTGTGTGTGTGTGTGTGTGTGTGTGTGT